>NC_057808.1:6185174-6209712 GCF_018294505.1 Triticum aestivum | reverse complement strand
CCAAACACCAACACACGAGCACATTAACACCCCTCTCTCTTCTAAAGTCCGGACCCCAATATAGGTCTCTATCACTTTATCTCTTGGGCATGCACACATCTCTTCCCCCACTCTCTAGCCAGGTCTCCCGGCATCTCTCTTTCCCAAGCACACGCACTATGTAGAGTGTATCTTTCCCATACACACAAAACGTCGCCCCCAAACGTCTATCTCCCTAGTTATGTGGTTCTCGCACACTCACCTCACACACCGCACCCACTGCAAAACAAGCACACTTTGTCTCCTTGTGCACCACTCTCCTCTTTCTATCTCTCCCACATGCGGACCCGCCCCAGCTCCTCCCTGTATACATATATGTCTTGACTCTTTCCATAGCTCCCTAATGTATCATCGTTCTCGATCTCTCACATTGTTCTCTACACCATCTATTCTAGATCTCTCATGAAGTCCCTATCACAGACACGATGACTCGCTTCCCTTGCGTCTCCGTACATAGGCCAATTTCAAACAACATCAACATTGTCTCCCTATCCATACGCCACTTATGGACACAAACGCCCCCTCTCTCGCCCCCTCTCTTCCTCTCTCTCTCTCTCTCTCTCTCTCTCGCTCTCACACCCCTCTCCCACACACAATCGATGTCTCTTCCAAATAGTCTGCTCCCCCCGCCCGCACCCATGCTATCCCACTACTACACATGTCACACCATTCCCCCTTCCCTTATACTAGGTTTACATCATTAGTGGTCTCTCTACTCCACATACACACACTCCCTCTCACACACAAACGCGCGCACAAACACACACAGACACACACAAACACCCATTAATCTAGATCCTCATCTCTCCCCATGTCTGCATGTGTATCTCGCACACTCACTCTCTAATTATGTATATGTGTCTCCACGTCAACACAAAGCCCCATGTACATGTCTCTCTCTATCCTCCACACACATAGACACAAAGAATCTGTTATCATTGCCTCAGTCTCTAGACATATGACCCACGCACACTATCTCTCTCTCTCGCAAACACGCTCAACAAGGGTTTCCCCATGAATAACTTACCGTCTATTCATCAACAGTCGTGGCAGTACGGCGATACACGAGACGTGAAAAAGAATAAATCTACACATGCTTACACCACCTAGTATGACTACTAGGACTAGAGCAAGCCAAAAAGCACGCCGCCGTCACCCCCTCCTTATCGGCGACGGGTAAACCTTTGTTTTACACAGTCGAGAAGTCATTGTGCTAAGGCCTCACATGCGGAGGCGTTGAATAGAATGTAGATGCTAGTTTACGGAAACAAGTATCGATAATACGTTTGTATCTCCATACTTATATTTCTTCTCTTATAAAAAACCGAGTTGGTGATGATGGTACGCGTGCCATCTTGCAATATAGACCGTCCGATCTATATCTGACTTATGGAAATTAAACTAAAAGATACCTGCACCCCTCTCCACATTTGCAGACAAGGCCTTCCCTCGTTCATCCTTATCTCCAACAACCTCATTGTTGAGAAATTATGAAAGGAAGCCTCTGGAACAAACTGGCCTGGTGGCCGCTGCCGGCGTCATCAATCCCCATGCCTCCGCTCAGTCCGTCCACCGATCACCACCACGCCCCACTCCTCTTCACCTTATCTCCTATTTCTCGAGATATCATTAGTTTTTACACATGGGATTACTCCCGCATGGGTCAATCGCAACGAGTGTATTTTTATAAAAAAAATGCATCTTGATGTTCCGTGCAATGCACGGATCTCGCTAGTACTCCTACAAAAGACTAAGTTGGTGATGATGGTGTGTCTGCCATCCATCGTTTGTGACCATTAGATCTAACTCTAACGACTGTGAGGTAAGTTGTTGCCTTTTCTCACAAACATCCCACTTGTCTACCAATTTGCAGAAAAACCCATAATTAGTATCTTGAAACCAACCACATCCCTCCCTGACCTCACCAAAAAAGCCCAAGGAATATGTTCTAATTGAAACATAATATATCTCTAGTGATATATGTATATCAAAATTAGAGTGTTTTGTATCAAGTTTGTGAATAAGTATTATTCTAATTATGATTCGTTGCAACGCACATGAACATTGCTAGTATTTCCAACCATGCAAATTTTTTCCCTAGTATTCCATAGTTTCGAGTTTTCCATCAAGATATTAGTCACTCATGGTTGATATTACTTTCAATCATGTACATATATGCACTATGTAACTAGCCTTGCTTATTGGGTTCCAAAGCTTAACTTTCACTCCTACTTACAATATGTAGAGTATTTAACAAAAAAGTACCACTTTCAACCAGCCCTAGGAAGAATCTATTGTACAAAAAATAGCAAAAACATACCCAAAATTTCTTAATCCATGCCAAAAACTACTACCTACCAATTAGGTTAGTTTAAACCCATTTATGACAGGGTTGGCCCACACGTCCGTGCTGACGAGGCAGCTTAAACCAACACATTTTGTTTGACCGTTGACACGAGGGACCCACATCTGACCTTCTATCCTGTTATACCCCCTCAAATCATTATTTTTCCTGAACATTACTTCAAACAGTGCTGATGCGTGTTCGTCGGTGGCGCCAGTGATGAGTGAGTTGGCCGCCCCTCCGCCGGAAGGGCCGGACGCCGCGCTGGCCTCCGCACGGGTTGGCAGGCTGGCCCGAGCGTGACTCATGAGCGAGCAAGCCGCCGCGCTGGCCTTCGCTCGATCTAGATGGCTGGCCTTAGCGCGGTGCGCGCGAGCAAGCCACCGCGCCGCCGTGCCAATCTAGCTAGCAAACCTTGCAGACAAGCAGCTGGACGGAGCTATCTTGGCTAGCTAGCGGCCGCGAGCGCCGGACGGAGCTGGCATCCGGGCTGCCGCAAGATGGGCTCCGCACCGCCGGAGTTTTTGACCTCACCTTCTGCTGCGGCGGTAGCTGCGTCCCATGGCCGAGGATGACTAGGTGGACGGGCCGGAGGTAGGAGGTCACTCGGGGATTTTTGTGCAGATTGACATGTAGGTCCCACAAGTCATAACGCCCGGCCGAATAGAAGGTGTTGACTTAATGGGCGACACGGGCCCTGTTTGGATACTCTAAGTTATAGGTTAGATTCTAACCCTGAACTAACTCTAACCAAAGTGGTGTTTGGATGGCAGGGTTAGATTGACAACAAATGTATCCAAACAGGGTCATGGGTTGAAACGTGCCTATAACGGCACTTTGTAGAGTAGTCGTTTCTTGGTAGGGCTGGTTGGTAAGAGCATGTACAATGGTTTATAAGGTAGTCTTATCTTAAGTATGCCACATATGCAAGTGGTAGTAGTTTCTTGGCATTATTAGTGGTTTCTTGCTTTATTTGGGGTTTCTTGAAAGGAACAATGTACTACTAGCGACAAAAGGTGATTCTAGGTTGCGTTGTACTCCAACGAGTACTACTAGTGGTCGCGGGAGTGTGTACCTCGTTTTGTGGGTTCAATCCCGGCCAACGCACGACAACCTTTTTTTAAATAGTAACTTCCCTGCGAGCCAATATTTTACACGGGTAGTTTCAGTTTTGAAGTCAAACGGACGTGCGGCACCACAATCTAGATGCACCGGATAGCCTAGCACGTGAACGGGTTTTCCTTCCCAGCATCTCGTGGCTTGCGTGCTCGTCCTAGCCGCACCTCGCTTGCAGCTTCCTCATCAGCTAGTAGCATATTTAAACTAGCGCTTCCCAATTAAGCCCGAGGAGCCGGAAAAGCCTGGCGGGGCATTGGGAACTGTGCAATATGGCTCTGTACGTAAAGTGCTCTACTACTACTCTGTAGCTTGTGGCGTTGCACGCATGGAGTTCACTCCATTATCGGCTCTACTATAAAAGAAATTCCTCTTGACGTGTTTTTTTAAACGGAGGCAAAAGCTTTGCTTCATCTCATTCATAAAGAAGGAACTACTAACAAAGTTCGACGAGATCCATTACACCTCCACAAATGGAAGCGAAAAGCCTAGTCTGGCTGTATCAAATAACTCAAATGTTCTGCCCCCGTAGTAACCGTCGCTGATAAACAGGCTGCTAGTGTGTGCGTGAGAGGAGCGGCTGAGTAGGCCAGCTACGTGAGAGGAGCGGCTGAATAGAGCACCGAGAGTACCCACTAGGCCACTACGCAGGTGTACTTTCCCTGCATTGATAGTACAGCGATGGTTCTAGAGAACAGTAGTACCCTCCACTTCCAACTGTAGCTCCTTGGCCCTGAGATTCAAGAGTTCAAAACTGGTGCACTATACTAGAAATACAATACATAGCACTAGTAGTACCCTCGCACTACTAGTTGAGAAAGTAGTACTAGTACTGCTACAGTACGAGTACGTACTCCTCCATCACATAATGTAAGACGTTTTTTGACACTAGTTGGCGTGTACAAAAAATAGCAAAAACATACCCAAAATTTCTTAATCCACGCCAAAAACTACTAGCTAGTGCCAAAAATTTCTTACTAGTGCTATTATTTACAGTATAATGCAATCCCATAACGTCCCATAATGCTAGTACTAGTAGTAAATAATAGCCTCACCCCTTCGCTACAGTTGGAAGGAACGATCTATAGTTGGAAGGGACGAGGCCCTGCGGTTACTACGCTCTTATCTCCTCCTGGCCAGTTCCCCTCCCCCCGAAGAGAAGGCAGTTCATCGCTGCTCCCATGGATTCGCCAGGCGATTCTCCTCCTCGTCGGGGCTGGGAGACCTTGGACGACGATCCTCTGGGAGAAATCGCACGCCGCTCCGATGTCCTCACCGCCGCAAGACTCGGTGCTTCCTGCACCAACTATTTCAAGACGGTGCTTAAAATGGCTTGGGAAAAGGCCATGCTTGTTGGTCTTCCATGCGTCCTCGAGGAGAAGGTTCTTCTATGGGACAATCCTTCGAACAGTCCACCGCTCCCTGGCCATGGTTGCACGTTGACTCCGCTAGAGTTGCCGACGTTGAGAGGTAGTCGGATTTTGTCCGATGAGCAGGTCAGTAATGGAGTTTGATCAGGTAGTACTTAGTTATTCCATTTCCATCCCATAATTTCTCCGCTGCCCACCGTCTTATATATAGGTCAGGGTCGGTGCCAACAAAGATTGGCTTGCATACCTCCGGCCGGATACCACCATCATTTTGCACAACATCCACAGCAGTGCGGCCGTTCCGGTAGACCCCTTTTCCACCATTGGGACCCTTCTGGACTGGCTGGGCTTGAATACGTATGACGATGCCTACATGAGATTGAAGAAGATAGCAATTGCGGACCCGCCGACAAAGCGACGCGGCTACGACGATTACTATCTCATCGCGGCGTTCGACATAAGGATTGCCATCAATGCAAGAGGCAGTAATGGCAGAGGCTGGCGCATGTTGGCGGCGGCAGATTTGTACCCCTACACGTTCGAAGACGCCGTGTGCCATCTAGGCCGCTGATGTCTACTACACAACCTTCTCCTTGTAAACGTTGTTGGGCCTCCAAGTGCAGAGGTTTGTAGGACAGTAGCAAATTTCCCTCAAGTGGATGAGCTAAGGTTTATCAATCCGTGGGAGGTGTAGGATGAAGATGGTCTCTCTCAAACAACCCTGCAACCAAATAACAAAGAGTCTCTTGTGTCCCCAACAAACCCAATACAATGGTAAGTTGTATAGGTGCACTAGTTCGGCGAAGAGACGGTGATACAAGTGCAATATGGATGGTACATATAGGTTTTTGTAATCTGGAAATATAAAAATGGCAAGGTAACTAATGATAAAAGTGAGCGTAAACGGTATTGCAATGTTAGGAAACAAGGCCTAGGGTTCATACTTCCACTAGTGCAAGTTCTCTCAACAATAATAACATAATTGGATCATATAACAATCCCTCAACATGCAACAAAGAGTCACTCCAAAGTCACTAATAGCAGAGAACAAACGAAGAGATTATTGTTGGGTACGAAACCACCTCAAAGTTATTCTTTCGGATCGATATATTCAAGAGTCCGTAGTAAAATAACATAAGCTATTCTTTCCGTTCTATCTATCATATAGTTCGTACTAGAATAACACCTTAAGACACATATCAACCAAAACCCTAATGTCACCTAGATACTCCAATGTCACCACAAGTATCTGTGGGTATGATTATATGATATGCATCACACCATCTCAGATTCATCTATTCAACCAACACAAAGTACTTCAAAAGAGTGCCCCAAAGTTTCTACCAGAGAGTCAAGACGAAAACGTGTGCCAACCCCTATGCATAGGTTCATGGGCGGAACCCGCAAGTTGATCACCAAAACATACATCAAGTGAATCACGTGAATATCCCATTGCCACCACAGATAAGCACGGCAAGACATACATCAAGCGTTCTCAAATCCTTAAAGACTCAATATGATAAAATAACTTCAAAGGGAAAACTCAATCCATTACAAGAGAGTAGGTGGGGAGAAACATCATAAGATCCAACTATAATAGCAAAGCTCGCGATACATCAAGATCGTACCATCTGAAGAACACGGGAGAGAGAGAGATCAAACACATAGCTACTGGTACATACCCTCAGCCCCGAGGGTGAACTACTCCCTCCTCGTCATGGAGAGCGCCAGGATGATGAAGATGGCCACTGGTGAGGGCTCCCCCTCCGGCAGGGTGCCGGAACAGGGTCCCGATTGGTTTTTGGTGGCTACACAGGCTTGCGACGACGGAACTCCAGATCTATTCTGTTCCCCGATGGTTTTAGGGTATATGGAGATATATAGGTGAAAGAAGTCGGTAAGGGGAGCCACGAGGGGCCCACGAGGGTGGAGGACCCGCCCAGGGGAGGTGGGCGCACCCCCCTGCCTCGTGCCTTCCTCGTTGCTTCCCTTACGTACACTCCAAGTCATGTGGATTGCTTCCGTTCCAAAAATAACTCTCCCGAAGGTTTCATTCCGTTTGGACTCCGTTTGATATTCCTTTTCTTCGAAACACTAAAACAAGGGAAAAAACGGAAACTGGCACTGGGCTCTGTGTTAACAGGTTAGTCCCAAAAATAATATAGAGGTGTTTAATAAAGCCCATAAACATCCAAAACAGATAATATAATAGCATGGAACAATCAAAAATTATAGATACGTTGGAGACATCTACACTTCCAATGCATTTAGCCTTTAATCTAAATCGATATTGATTGACTAATGCACCAACTTGTGCCCTAGGTATAGGATACATGTCTATCCTTAATTACAGCATGCAACGACCTTCATTTAATCTTCTTCTCTCAATGGTCGCATGCACACATAACTTTTGGGCGTTAATTATGCCCTGGTCAATGTGTAAATCTCTAAATGTACAGTCTTTCACGGACGTAGGGAGTAGGTTGAGCACTTGAGCGTGAGCATGTGTGTTGCGTCGTGTGCTGTGTGCCGCATGGGTGCGTGAGTGTTGCGTGCGTCCATGTGTATTGCATGTTGCATGCATGCATGCATGCATGGGGATTACTCCCTCCCATTGACATGTTCATATTTCAAGCTTCCCCTGTTCCCTCCATATGGTGATACTCACTCTGTTCCCAAATATGGAGTAAAATCCTCCCTCTGTTCCCAAATACGGAGTAAAATCCTCCCTCTGTTCCCAAATACGGAGTATTTGTCTTTCTAGAGATTTCAACAAGTGACTACATACGGAGAAAAATGAGTGAAGTGAGCGTAGAGGCATAGGGATAATGTAGAAAGGAAGTCTTCGCGATCCTTTATTCCCCATCTCGGTCAGAGAGAACTATTCAACTAGTCTTCGCAGTGAAGTGACAATACACGCTGTAGCAGATGGGACACTTAATTAATAAGCTGAACCAGCGTGTTGGTGTTACTAAATCAGCCTTACCCAGTACTGCCATCATGTTTGCCAGTAGAGCACGCTTCTGTCCTCCATTAACTGACATGTGGGCCCTCTTGTGGTAGACCCACATGTCATCGGTGTAACTATTTACAATCCGAAGGACAGTATATCCTAGTAGTAGTAGTAGAATTGTGATTAATGCACTTTCTTCCCCGTCTTCCACTCTTCTTCCTCCTCTCTTCCCCATCGACGGCCGCACACCATTTCCCCCCGCTCACTGCTCGCCTGCCCGCGCTATCTTCCTTGGTAGCTCGCGCTCACTGCTCGACCACACGAGGAGAAGCTTCTTCGCTCGCCCGCCCGAATCCACTTCCCCACTGGCTCGCAGGCACCGAAAACCCCAATGGCAGGACCGACTGACACGCAGAGCCGCGATTGGAATTCCCTCCCTGATGTTCTCTTGGAGCAGATCTGTAATCGTATGGACCTACTCAGCACCGTCCGTATGGCCGCATGCTCGGTGTCTTTGTACTGTCTACTCGTGTGCAACCGGTCGGCTCTTTTCAAGACACCCTGCTTGCTGATGCCCGATCCTCGCAGGTGGCCCAGACACCGACTTGACGATCCTACAAAGGTTGTCGTGGTGCACCTTGACATGCTACCACTACACGTCCACCTGCCCTTCATGTGCGGCCACTACTGGGCGGGCATGAAGGCCAACTGGATCGTCCTCATCCACCAATCCGGTAGTCCGTGGCGTCTCGTCGATATCTACACCCAGCGAGAGATCACCCTTCCATCTTTGGATACCGCCGCCATCGAGCCTCGCGGCCCGCCGGACACTCCTGCCTACTACGCACGAGACGCGTATAGCTTTTGGCTCGACCTCTGTTTGCTGAAGGTTGTAATCTGTGAAGTGCCCACACCATCAGAAGACTACATGTATTACAAGCTCATTGTCGTGTTCAACATGGGATTAGTCTATCTGGAATCTGGTCGCCATACATGGTTATGGCTCATCGTCGATCCTCTTCACCCAACACTTCTGTCTGATGCTATAGTGCATGATGGCATCGTTTATGCGGTCGACGCACAGATTGGCTGCCTATACTGGTGGAATGTATAGTCGTGTAATTGTTCTATCTCATATCATCTTTACCTTAAGAATATGACTTCCTGTTCATTGTTAAATTTAGAATATATAGTATGTCTATAACCACATCATTGCTATATGTTCCTCTCATTTCCTAGATTTTTATGACCACACATGTTATTGTTAGAGTTGATATGAGAACAATTGGTATCTAATGATTGTTAGAATAGATATTATGAGTATAACCTCATGATTGCTATATGTTACTCTCATTTCCAGGATTTT
Source organism: Triticum aestivum (assembly GCF_018294505.1). NCBI lineage: Eukaryota > Viridiplantae > Streptophyta > Magnoliopsida > Poales > Poaceae > Triticum > Triticum aestivum. Next base: position 6,200,524 of record NC_057808.1, on the reverse strand, counting down.
TATAACAACGCATGTTATTTCTTAGAGTTGATATGATAACTGTTGTAAGTGCTATGGTAGAATATGAGTAGGCCCTGTCATATTTGTTTTCCTCTCATTGGTACATGATGTTTGAACCATGATATATTGCTAGAATATGAAAGCTATTGGCTTATTTTTTTAACTTGGGGTATGATCATGACCACGGCATTGCAATTCTCTGTCTATGATATGTGTCACTGTTATAATAATCTTAATTCCACACATACTCTGAACATGATTGTTTATTTTTGTCCTTTTGGTCTCCAATTTGAATTGTTGCAGCAGACGCAAATGCGCTGGCCTTCATGATTCCAGGACCTGGAATCATACCAGCCGATGGGTGGTGGTTTATCGCTCGTTCAGCTGATGGTGGTCATTTGATGCTCATTTTCACGTACCAAATTGACCAAACCATTTCATCAAACCACATGCAGTACAATGCCTGGGGGGTTCCTGACATTGATGGCTATGGCTGCTTCGTGTTCGAGAAATATCCCAGCTCCGTTGGGCCAGGCGTATTCAACTGGAGGCGGGTTTACAGCCTCGGCAACCACTCCATTTTTCTGGGGTTCAATTATCCGATCATCCTACCAATCATCGATCATATCACCGGCGATTATTACCGTGCTATGCAACTTCCATTCACTAGGGGGGACTGTATTTACACATCATACCATGGGTTTCATGAATCACCATATCCAGAGATTCGTCGACATAGCTTGTTGCGAGATAATCTTCAGTGTGTGAAAGGCATCAAGCTTCCATGCGATGGATGGCTTTTGCAAACCCGACATGCGGCGATGTGGTTCATGCCAACAGCAAATATGCACAACTTGATTTGTACTGAGATGTAGACTGAGCCATGTATTCTGCTGCTGTAGCACGACCCTCTTTCGTTGGACTGTTGTTAGTTTGAAGCACTCCTCTGGTTTGAAGGATAGATACCTTTCTGGGATCAAGTGCATCCTAACTCACTTGCGCAGGATGTACTGATAATGATGATGGAGATGCTGTGCACTATATATATATATATATATATCACTTAGGCTTCAAGTGCGTACTTGTTAGTTAAACCTATGGTTAAAATGTGACACTAAATACGACTAGTAAGTAGTACAGTAGCAGTACTAGTATGCGTCATTCAAATTATTCATCATGTCCACACATTGAATTGACCTGACAACACATTGCGCGTGAGGTGACAAAAGAATCCCGGCGGCGTGTTCGGGTATTCTGGAGTTCAGATTTGGAGTACCACTTATCTGTCGAAATCTTTCATCATTCACTTAAAACAGTCGATTGAGCATAAATTGAGTACCATATAACTGGAATTAACCCATGCAAGTCGAAGAAGGATTGGCCAGTGTTGCCGGCTGGCGTCAAGTTCGATCCCACGGATCAAGAGCTGATCGAGCACCTTGAGGCCAAAGTGAGTGCTGACAGCGCAAGATCTCACCCTCTCATCGATTTGTTCATACCAACCATCGACAGCGAGCACGGCATATGCTACACCCATCCTGAGAAATTTCCAGGTAAGACACCGATCGGTCGTCTACTTGCACAAACATATTCCTTTGTTTATAGCTCTATTTTTCTTTTTAGACGCAGACCTGGTGAAGCAATTACAATTTGACAGTTAATAAAAAGTGAAACAAGTGACTGCAACATGCCAAAGATGTTATGAAAATGCCAACTACGTACACTAAAACCTGTATTCGACAATACTGCAGGTATCACACTGAGTGGCCTAAGCAAGCATTTCTTCCAGCGCAATTCCAGGGCGTTCAAAAGGGGCACGTGGACGCGTCGCAAGATACAGTCGGAGTGCGGCATGCATGTCATGTGGCACAACACCGGCAATACCTTGCCGGTGATGGTCAATGGCCGCCAGACGGGCATCAAAAAGGTTCTGGTGCTGCACACCAACAAGAACTTCGACCAGCAGAGGACCAACTGGGTGATGCACCAGTACCACCTCGGGGACCTGGAGCAAGAGAAGGAGCGGGAGCTGGTCCTCTGCAAGATTTTCTACCAGACGAACACTAGGGCCAGGAGTAAAAAGATTATAAGTTAGTTTGGTATTGGTACTTGTACTACCTAGTCGTCCGCAAGTTGGTATTGTTGTTAACGATCTTTTGGTATGAACTTGGCATTTGCTTCCAACCATCATGCCGAGGGTCGACGTGGATATAAAGCTGATTCATTTGTTTCAAAACGAATTTTCAAGCACCTGATTTTTATTGGATGGGTAGCATAAGCACCTGCCGTTCGAATTCACAGTTCTCCAATTTTTTTGAAACAAGTGCATGCTCTTATTATCACGACGGAAAAACAATATCCCTGCTGCATCCCAGTTACAGTCTGTACTTGCAGAATTATCTCATTTATTGAGCACGTATATTGTTTTTACAGGTCGAGCAAGTTTCAACTGGGCTGTAGACTGCCCAGGCTTGGTTTTGTTTTTAACAGGCCCAGCCCATGACGACAACGGGGCACAATGATCCAGCGGATATCTACTGGCCTCTGGCCCGCCAGCATTAGTTATATTTTGTCTTACAACATCCGCAGGCACTTTTTTTACTGAATCAAACACACAGCCCATTTCTATTTTCCTCTTGAAACGCATGTCCTACATCCATTTTCTAATCTCTACCTATAGTTTTACTAGTTCATATACACGTATCATTATATTGAAAATACATAAAATTCACTTTTCATATTTACATCCTTATTTTTGTTGCTGATTTTTTTACCACTGGTTTTCCCTTAAACCAACTCAATTGTCCCACGTCTTATTTGTTTACAAAAACAAAATGATTTTTTTGGCAAATCAATAAGTTCTTAAAAAATGTTTATCATTTCGCGATTACAAAAGTTCGGACTCCACCGAAATATGCAAAATAAGGTAGAACTTTTTGACCGTGGTCCTGTGCAGAAAATGGGCTGTAATAAATTACTTAAGGATTAGCAAATGGGCTGCAAATTATTAAAAAATAGCAAATGGGCTCTATGTTGTCTGCCACAACAGATTTGGAGGCTGACTTGTGGGCCTACTAAGTTCATGCGTACACAAGGTTTATCAAAAAAGAAACTTAGTCAACAATCGACTCTACTAGCATCAGACCGTTAGATGTCAATCTAACGGCAATCATGCTTCTTCAGTCTCTGATCTTCCTGCCCCAGCCGCCCAAACCAGCGCCGTCGGAACCGCCTGCTCCCGCCTCCCGTGGCCGGCTGTGCTGCCGGGCAGGCCTCACGGACCCATCATATACTCGCATCCCTGGCCTGTCTATCCCTCTACACACCCACACCTCCTGTTATTTTCCGGCGACGGCAGCAGAACCAGTCAACCCTCATACTCTCCACCGCGTGGGCAGCCACTGTCATGTCTTCCCTGGCTCCATGTCGTTCCCTTCATAGGCCTCGTCGTCGTCCACCGCCCTGGTGCTCTCCGCGCGGTGTGGTCAACATGGTCAACAAACGACATCCATCGGAAGTGGACTGTACGTGGAGAGGCTGACAGCTGGGTCCACGGCCGCACACAAGGAAATGCCTCCTTATTACGCGCAAAATAATGATTCCTCCAACTGACAACTGGGACCCGCCGGAAGGGCCTCTGTATTTCGCGAAAAAAACGTTCCCTCCGCTGACAGGTCGGACCCACCAACTATATCTTCGCACGCAAGGAAGTGCCTCCTTATTGCGCACAAAAAAATGAATACCCCCTGCCAGCTGGGACCCACCATAGTGGGACGCTAACTTATGGGCCTACTAAGTTGACGGGGACGGAGGGCTTTGTCAACTTAGTCAATATGAACGATTCTAGCTCTAGTGACCGTACGATGTCCATCCAACGGCCTTAGTGCTTCTTTAACCTCTGGTCTTCTTGCTCCAGCCGCCCAAAGCAGCGCCGGTCGTGCCGCATGCTCCTGCCTCCCATGGCAGGCTATGCTGCCGCGGAGGCCTCACCACCCCTACTATTGCCACCGCTGTCCAGGCCCTGCGGCGAAGGCAGCCTCACACCGCAGCCGAACCAGTGAACCCTCGTACTCCTCTCCGCGCAGGCTTCCACTGCCGCTTCTTCCCCGGCTCCGCGTCGTCCCCTTCCTAGGCCTCGCCATCGTCCACCGCCCAGGTGCTCTCGGCGCGGCGTGGTTGTCGGTGTCAAAACCGGTGGACCTTGGGTAGGGGGTCCCGAACTATGCGTCTAAGGCGGATGGTAACAGGAGGCGGGGGACATGATGTTTACCCAGGTTCGGGCCCTCTCGATGGAGGTAATACCCTACTTCCTGCTTGATTGATCTTGATGATATGAGTATTACAAGAGTTGATCTACCACGAGATCGTAGAGGCTAAACCCTAGAAGCTAGCCTATGGTATGATTGTTGTTGTCCTACGGACTAAACCCTCTAGTTTATATAGACACCGGAGGGGGCTAGGGTTACACAGGGTCGGTTACAAGGGAGGAAATCTACATGTCCGTATTGCCAAGCTTGCCTTCCACGCCAAGGAAAGTCCCATCCGGACACGGGACGAAGTCTTCAATCTTGTATCTTCATAGTCCAACAGTCCGGCCAAAGGATATAGTTCGGCTGTCCGAGGACCCCTAATCCAGGACTCCCTCAGTAGCCCCCGAACCAGGCTTCAATGACGATGAGTCCGGCGCGCAGATTGTCTTCGGCATTGCAAGGCGGGTTCTTCTCCAAATCCTGAGTACCTGTTGAGTAGTGTCCGGCTTCCCATAAATGTTGCACTCCTTGGCTTCTGCACCTAATAATGGCTATCCTCCACGTGTCGAGCGAATGCGAGAAGTCGGGGCATTTTTACATTTGCCACCCTAGCCATGTGGGTAAATCGTCTATTAAGGAGACGGCGATTCTCAGATCCTGATCACACCATCCTCCCACGGCGAGTATCCATCGGAGCGCGCCTCGGAAAAAATCCATTCCAACATGGCCGGCCATCGCAGCTCCTCCTCTCGCTCCCGTAGCCCTAAGCCTGGCAATTGGAAGAAGTGTTCCGTCCTGCACAGCCAATTAGTAGAGTTGCAGACCCAGGGATTTCTCCCTCCAGCGTACATGGTCCCCGTTCGAGCCGGGCTCGCCACCTATAATGGCGGGGAGCAAGCGGAGAGCTTTCCCTACCCATCCAACGGGGAGCGGGTATGCCTTGTCCATTACTTATTAAGAGGGCTTGGATTTCCAATTCATCCATTCCTCCGTGGGCTCCTGGAGTTCTACGGCCTCCAGCTGCACAATTTTACTCCCGCCTCCATGTTACACATCGCTGGCTATGTCGCCTTTTGCGAGCTGTTTCAGGGCTGTGAAGCTCATTTCGAGCTATGGAAGAGGCTATTCTGCCTCGTACCCCGTACACAAGAGGGGTCGATATATCAAGTGGGCGGAGCCGAGATATGGCGCATCGCCGGGACCGGATATCTGTCCGGTACTCCGAAGAAGACGTTCGAAGATTGGCGTTCGGAGTGGTTTTATATGGAGGACGTCCCCCTTCCGGCCCCTGTTCGGATGGGCCTTCCAGAGTTTAACAACGCCCCTTTGAAGAAACGCTGCAGCTGGCGCCCTCGGAGCCCCCAGGAGGAAGATAATAGAGAGTTCCTTTACCTGATGGGCCGGATACAAACGTTGGCCAAATCTGGATTGACAATAATCGAGCTTATGTCTATATGTATAATGCGGGGAGTGCAGCCACTTCAATATCAGGGACACCCCATGTGGCACTTCAATGGAGAAGACGATGCCACTCGCTGCGGTCGTAAAGGTCTGGACTCCGTCACTGCTCTAGCGAAAATACTGTCTAGTTTATACAAAGGAGAGGAAGAGGAGTTCATCTGTATCAAGCCACGGGATGGATTGTCCATGTACAAGCCCCCAAGCTGGGTGAGGTTCTACTTTTTTACTCCAGACCTTCCCGCATTCTTTGTCATGAATATTTACCTTGCTATTTCATCGCAGGAGCTGCGAAAAGCTGTGAGGGAGGTCCACAGCCCGCCTCCACAACCAGAGGACCCTGACCGGGCCCTCGACCCCGGACTCGAAGAGGATCCGGACATATTTGTGGAGCTGATTGACAGGACGTTCTATCAATTGAGCTGCGACGATGCCATGGTGGCCATCATAGCCGATTATCCTGGACTACTCCCTGCATCGCATGTAAGTAAAACCGATGTCCCAACTTCCAAGAAGGATCCCTTTTTTTTCACTTCACCTACAGCACACATATGGTGTCTTACAGGGAAGGCCCTTGGGACGCCATGCCGAACCCGCAGTGACTCACCAACAAGGGGCACCGAAGCCGGGTAGGCTTAAAAGGAAGGCGGTCAGGACTGAGACGCCGTCGCAGAGGTATGAAACAAAACCCCGCTCCGTGGTTGTCGTCTTTTAAAATATAATAACGTCCATGTTTCCTAGTAGGAAAAACGCTCGTCGGACAATATCCGTAGGTTGCCGGCCACGCCTCCACCAGCCGGGCTCCAGAGCCGGACTTAGAGGCGGAGGCTAACATGGGGCCAACACCGGATGTTCCTCCTACAAAGGATGCGGATAGGCTGTCTGCCACGAATTCCGAAGTGGAGAGTGCCATGAATCACTGGCGCCGCTGGGCCGTACTCCGCGACGCTTGTTTCTCCCAAGAGGCGTTCGATGCCTTTAACTCAGGAGACGCGTACATCCGAGCTGCTCAAAGTGGTCTTGCCAAAGCCACGGACCAGTATGTAAAGGATATACGGGGAAGAAAATCTAATAAGTATGTATATCAGTAGCCCCTGAGACTTGAAACAGTTGGCACAACTGATTTAAGGATCATTGTGTGCATAGGTTCTTATGGAGAAGAATACCCGATTGTCCCAAGAGCTGGAGGAGTGCAAAGCCCAGCTTCAGGCCGCAATTGCCGCAGTAAAGGAATCCGAGAAGGCCCCATCTGGTAACACTTATTTCTATTGCAAAGAATGACAGGTACTAGATAGTATGCGGCATGCATGCAAATCTACCAATAGATTCTGCAGATGACTCCGGAGTGAATCCGGAGGTCGTGATAGGGAATGAGCCGCATGCTCAACGACAGCTAAAGGCTGGCGAGCGTGTGCTTAAAAAGGTTAGGCAGGAGAAAAAAATCTCCAAGACGCCAATATCCAGCTGGGCGTGGAACTGAAAGATGTTCGGGCCCAACTTGCTGACTCCGTAAAGGAGAATAAGAGGCTTCGACGCGGCATTTTCAGTAAGTGCTTGAACGAACTTTTAAAGAGTTCGGCGAAGAAACCGGTTAACAGAGTTATGTCTGCAGGTATGCTGACGGGTCGTCCCGCGGAGGTGATGCCCGGGTCTGCGGGTGATCTTCTGCCAGAGCTCTCACAACTGCACGAACAAGTTCGGCAGGTAATGCAGGGAATTTCCCAAGCCTTGTGGCCATCCGCCTCCCTTCCAGGAGGCATGGGGGAGCTTGTAGAGAAGCTCAAGGGAGCGCGGCGGTGCTTCCGATTATGGAAGATATCAGCCTGCCGACAAGGTGCGAGGGAAGTCTGGGCCATGGTGAAGACGCGGTATACCAAGGCTGACCCAAACCACATGGCCGAGGTCGGACCTGTGGGGCCTGATGGGAAAGAGATCCCTGTCAGTTTGGTGTATGACCAAGTAGAATTAGCCACAAAGTATTCCCAACAGGATTGTAGGCTAGGCAGCCTGTTGGATGGTATAGAAGAAGAATTTAGTCAGGCTAAGTGACTGTGTACTTCAAGTGATATATATTGTCCCTATCCGGATTGTAAATCATTTGTCATGGCGGACCTTTTCGCTTCAACCTCTGGACCCGATAGTCCGGAGTGTATCCGAATACCCGCTCAGTTATGTAAAAACCGGGGTACGCGTGGAAACCAGGCGTAGGGGTCATAAGTGCTTGAACAGACAAGTACCCAACTAGCTATGTTATATTACATGGATAGTAAGAAACATCTTCTAGGGAGAGTAGTTCTGTTAAGGGTTCCTTTCCCTGGGTACGCATGCCCTAATGTGCATGTCCGAGCTGCGAAAAGAAACGCAGGATATAAACATCTGGAGGCTTGTATTTACAATAAATCAAGGTCATCTTTTATTCACCGACCGAGTATTCCCTTAAGAACGCTAGCTTTCGGCTTCACCCAGTCTGAGGTACACATCCGGCTGACCCGGCAGTAACAATCGCAGAGGTGCTCCCCTTATGCCCTAGCCGAATTAACGGGAACGTAGGGCATAAACACAAGAGCCAGGCAACCCGGCTTGGCCAAAACTTAAGTCATATTGATGCATATAATGGCGAAAAAAGGTACATGTGGAAGAACAACACATGTGTGGGGCATAGAGCCCGGCAAATAGTTATATTAAGCTTCTGTATAAGAAGCCCCCAAGTATAATGAGCATGGCTAGCGCCTCAAGATTGTGTAGTCAAGACACCATTTAGCCTTTTAAGGCCTTGAAGAAAAGGGGAAGAAAGAAAGAAATAAAAGACAGAGAACGGATATAAAAAAAATTGATGGAGGTAAGGAGACGAACATAGAGTCCGGCACTAGGCGTAGAACCTGCGGAGTCTGGCTGCGTTCCATGGGTTTGGTTCGAGTCGATTGTCCGATGCATCCTGCAAACGGTACGCTCCACCGGTCAGAACTTGGTCAATAACGAAGGGACCTTCCCATTTGGGCTTGAGTTTGTTCTATTTCTTCTCCGGTAGGCGTAGAACGAGTTCGCCGACGTTATAAATTTGGCCCGTACTTCTTTGCTTTGATATCTTCGAGCCTGTTGCTGATAGAATGCGGAACGGGCTTTTGCCACGTCACGCTCCTCCTCCAATGCGTCCAAACTGTCCTGCCGATCGAGCTCGGCTTCTTTCTCTTCGTACATGCGCACTCGAGGTGAGTCATGAATTATGTCGCAGGGCAGTACCGCCTCTGCGCCATACACCATGAAAAACGGTGTGTATCCGGTAGTGCGATTCGGCGTGGTCTGCAGCCCGATAGTACGGAGTCGAGCTCCTCTACCCAGTGCGTATCTGATTCCTTTAAGGATCGCACTAATCTGGGTTTAATGCCGCTCATGATAAGACCATTTGCTCGTTCGACTTGTCCGTTAGTTTGCGGGTGATAGACATAAGCATAATCGAGCTTAATGCCCATGTTGCTGCACCAATTTTTTACCTCATCGGATGTAAAGTTCGAGCCGTTATCGGTGATGATGTTGTGGGGGACGCCGTAACGGTGTACAACCACGGATATGAAGTCTATCACTGGTCCAGACTCGGCCGTTTTAACTGGTTTAGCTTCTATCCATTTGGTGAATTTATCCACCTTGACCAATAAGTATTTTTTCTTGTGGCTTCCCCCTTTGAGGGGTCCGGCCATATCAAGCCCCCAGACCGCAAAGGGCCAAGTGATGGGGATTGTTTGGAGAGCGGTAGGCGGCATATGGCTTTGATTTGCAAAAAGCTGGCAACCGACGCATCGTTGGACGAGATCCTGTGCGTCTGCTCGGGCCGTCGGCCAGTAAAAACATGTACAGAAGGCCTTGCTTACAAGGGCCCGGGCTGCGGCGTGGTGGCCGCCGAGTCCAGCGTGAATTTCTGCCAAAAGTTGCCGTCCTTCCTCTTCGGAGATGCACCTTTGAAGGACTCCGGTAGCGCTTTTCTTATAAAGCTCTCCCTCGTGGACCTTGTAGGCTTTAGACTGCCGCACAATGCAACGTGCCTCATTTGGGTCCTCAGGTAGTTTCTGCCTAGTTAGGTAGGCCAAGAAGGGTTCTGTCCACGGGGTGATGACAGCCATTATCACGTGGGCGGAAGGTGTTATTTCGGTGGCAGAGCCTCCGATTATGTCAGAGTGTTCGGTATCTTGTGTTGTGGCCAGGTCTGGACTATTGTTACCGGTCTCTCCTTCCCATACCACGGATGGCTTAAACAGCCTTTCCAAGAAGGTATTAGGTGGGACGGGGTCGCGCTTAGCGCCGATGCGGGCGAGGATATCCGCCGCCTGATTGTTTTCCCAGGCCACATGGTGGAATTCAAGCCCCTCGAACCGAGCTGACATTTTGAGGACGGCGTTGCGATAAGCCGCCATTTTTGGATCTTTGGCGTCGAAATCTCCATTTATTTGAGATATCGCGAGGTTCGAGTCCCCACGCACCTCCAGGCGTTGAATGCCCATGGAGACTGCCATCCGGAGACCATGTAACAGTGCCTCATATTCTGCTGCGTTGTTGGAGTCTGTGTATAGTATTTGGAGTACGTATTGGACTGTATCTCCTGTGGGGGATGTCATGACGACGCCTGCCCCCATACCAGCCAACATTTTAGAGCCGTCAAAGTGCATAATCCAATTGGAGTATGTGTCGTACTCTTTAGGGAGTTCGGCTTCTGTCCATTCGGCGACAAAATCAGCCAGTACTTGTGACTTAATGGCTCGTCGTGGTTTATATATTATGTCGAACGGGAGGAGCTCAATAGCCCATTTAGCAATCCGGCCCGTGGCGTCGCGGTTGTTTATTATGTCGTTGAGTGGTACTGCGGAGGCCACCGTAATTGAACACTCTTGAAAGTAGTGTCGTAGCTTCCGGGATGCCATGAAGACCGTGTATGCTATCTTTTGATAATGTGGGTACCGTGATTTGCATGGAGTGAGGATAGTGGATACATAGTATACCGGCTTTTGAAGCGGGAACTTATGTCCGTCCATCTCTCGTTCGACGACGAGCACTGCGCTTACAACTTGGTGTGTTGCCGCTATATACAGCAGCATTGGTTCACCGACGTTAGGTGCGGCCAAGATTGGGTTTGTGGCCAAAACTGCCTTTATTTCTTCTAATCCGGTCGTGGCTGCGTCCGTCCACTCGAAGTGTTCGGTGCGTCGAAGGAGGCGATAAAGAGGCAGTGCCTTTTCTCCTAATCGGGAGATAAAGCGGCTTAAAGCAGCCACGCATCCAGTTAATTTTTGGATCTGCTTGAGGTCTGTTGGGATGGCAACTGTGACAGAGCTCGGATTTTAGCCGGATTCGCTTCGATTTCTCTGTTGGATATGATCAAGCCTAAGAGCTTTCCGGTGGGCACGCCGAAGACGCATTTTTCTGGATTGAGCTTAATGTCGTATGTTCAGAGATTGTCGAATGTGAGCCTCAAGTCGTCTATTAAGGATTCGACGTGTTTGGTTTTAATGACCACATCGTCTATGTATGCCTCCACTGTTTTGTCGATCTGTGTCTCCAAGCATGTCTGAATCATGCGTTGATAGGTTGCACCAGCGTTTTTGAGCCCAAAGGGCATGGTGTTAAAACAGAAGGGGCCGTATGGAGTGATAAATGCCGTTGCGGCTTGATCGGATTCCGCCATCTTAATTTGATGGTATCCGGAGTATGCGTCGAGGAAACACAGTGAGTCGTGTCCTGCGGTAGCATCGATAATTTGATCGATGCGAGGGAGGGGGAAGGGATCCTTGGGGCAAGCCTTGTTAAGGTCCTTAAAGTCAACACATAGGCGCCAAGATTTGTCCTTCTTTGGTACCATCACTAGGTTTGCTACCCAGTCCGGATGTTTTATCTCTCGGATGAATCCGGCCTCCAGTAACTTGGCTAGATCTTCTCCCATGGCTTGCCACTTAGGTTCAGAGAAGCGCTGAAGAGTCTGCTTGACCGGCTTGAACCCCTTTAGAATTTTAAGGCTATGCTCGGCCAGCCTACGTGGGATTCCTGGCATGTCTGAAGGATGCCAGGCGAAGATGTCCCAATTTTCGCGCAAGAACTCTCGTAGTGCGGCATCTACTGTGGGGTTTAACTGTGCCCCGATAGATGCTGTTTTCGTAGGGTCCGTTGGGTGGGCTTGGAATTTGACTATTTCATCCGCTGGTTTGGAAGTGGTGGATTTGGGTATTTTGTCAAGGATCACGTCGTCCCTGTCCACTATGGAGCGCAGCGCCGTATGTTCTTCGGCCGCGAGGGCTTCGGATAACACCTCGAGGGCTAGTGCGGTGGTTTTATTTTCGGCGCGGAGTGCTATGTCCCGATCACTAGCTAGGGTGATGATTCCACCCGGGAATTTTGAGCTTCATGTACACGTAATGGGGTATAGCTTGGAAGATCGTGAATGCCTCCCGCCCTAGAAGGGCGTGGTATCCGCTATTGAATGGGGCCACTTGGAATGTGATTTCTTTGGACCTGTAATTCTCCGGCGTGCCGAATACCACATCCAGTGTGATTTTCCCGGCACATCGTGCCTCGCGACTAGGGATGATTCTTCTGAAGGTCGTGCTGCTTTGCTCTATGCAGCTTCTGTCTGTTTCCATTTTTCGAAGAGTCTCCTCATAGATGAGGTTTAATCCGCTGCCGCCGTCCATGAGCACTTCAGTAAGCCGGAAGCCATCCACAATTGGACTAAGGACCAAGGCGGCTGGTGCTCGCTTACGCCTATTATTTGAGGCGAAGGTCCTTAAGACTGTTAATACTGTATTATTATTCTCCACGGGATGGTGCTCTGCGGTATTGTTGATGAGGAGATCCTCACCGCTCTTGGCCATCTGCCGGAGTACCCAACATGCTCTAAGGCTGTGTGTTGGTATGGTATCCGCTGTACTATGAATTTTGCATGGCCCATTAAGCCATCTCTGTAGTGGGCCTTTGTTTCTTTGTAATTGGATCGGGTGACTTACGAGAGTACACCCTTTTAGTTCGGACGGGGGGTTTAGTGAGAGCCAGAGGATCCCAAAAGTTTGTTTGGGTTTTCCAGGCGCTTTCCATTGCACAGTACTTCCGTACTATGGCCGCCAAGTCAGCGAAGCGTGTTATGTCACGGTGACTTATGGCGTTGAGGATTCCCCTGTCCGTGCAATTTTTGCAAAAGCATGAAATTACGTCCTCCTCGCGACAGTCCTTGACCTTGCTCATTACAAGGAGGAATCTAGCCCAATAGTGATGTACTGTCTCCTAGGGCTCTTGTCGAATGTGGGAAAGATCGCTTATATCTGGGTGGGTCGGTGGATTTAAGTACGAACCCTGACCCGATCTGAGACCGAGGGGCGGAGGAGTTTCCGATCTTTGAAGTTCGGGCTCCGGGATATTGCCCAATAGGTCTGGCCCACTGCCTGATTCTAGGTTCAAGGTTTGGGCCATGTCCTCCCGTAGACGGGTATCCGGCTCGGAGAGCTCGGGAATCCGGACATAGTTTGTCCTCAAGATAGAGGAAGAATCGCCGCATTGCTCCTCCACCACCGCTATCTGATGGGTGACCGGCGGGGAGTTGATCTCCCTTTGGTCGGGTTTAAGTCCGATCTGATCATAGTCTGTAGCGACTCCCAAGGCGGCGATGCGATCCAAGAGCTCGTTCAAGGAAGAGAGCTCCATTGGGTCCAACTGCTCGGTGAATTCCGAGCCGACGTGGAGGCTGTTTTCGATGACCCGAGAAGTCATCGTCGGTGCAGCGGCCGAACGGGCGGTCATGACGAAACCGCCTAGTCGGAGGGTTTGGCCTACAGCCAGGGCTCCCCCAGAGGTGATGTTGTCCTTGACAACGAGACGAGCCATCTAGTCCTATGCTGACGGCACAGTTGAACTCTCAATGAAAGCACCAATGTCGGTGTCAAAATCGGCGGATCTCGGGTAGGGGGTCCTGAACTGTGCGTCTAAGGCGGATGGTAACAGGAGGCAGGGGACATGATGTTTACCCAGGTTCGGGCCCTCTCGATGGAGGTAATACCCTACTTTCTGCTTGATTGATCTTGATGATATGAGTATTACAAGAGTTGATCTACCACGAGATCATAGAGGCTAAACCCTAGAAGCTAGCCTATGGTATGATTGTTGTTGTCCTACGGACTAAACCCTCCGGTTTATATAGACACCAGAGGGGGCTAGGGTTACACAGGGTCGGTTACAAGGGAGGAAATCTACATGTCCGTATTGCCAACCTTGCCTTCCACTCCAAGGAGAGTCCCATCCGGACACGGGACGAAGTCTTCAATCTTGTATCTTCATAGTCCAATAGTCCGGCCAAAGGATATAGTCTGACTGTCCGAGGACCCCCTAATCCAGGACTCACTCAGTGGTCAACGTGGTGAAGGAACGGCTTCCATCGGACGTGGACTGTACGTGGAGAGGCTGACAGCTGGGTCCACGGCCGCAGCAAGGAAGTGCCTCCTTATTACGTGCAAAATAATTATTCCTCCAGCTGACAGCAGGGATCCACCGGACGGGCCACCGTATTTTGTGAAAAAACATTTCCCCCTGACTGCTGGGACCCACCAGCTACATCTTTGCACGCAAGGAAGTGCGTCCGGGCAAAAAACCAATTCACCCCCTGACTGCTGGGACCCACCAGCTACATCTCCGCAGGCAAGGAAGTGCCTGCCAGTCGGGACCCACCTGGTCGAAGCGTACGTGGCGTTGTCATTCTGGTCGCGAATGTGTACGTACATACTAGTCGATGTAGAGGCGCGCACGCAGCATGTACACGTACGTACAGCGGCCAGGGTGCAAGAAAGTAAATACGGCCACGTACGTACATACGGGGGGGTCTCGAACGCCTACTCGCGCGTATGTATGGCCAGGGATCGTGTACATGGCTGGGTCGGAACGGGGAAACAGCGTCGCCGTCGTGTTCATGGGGAGCCAACCGGCTGGGTCGGAACGGAATGTGTCGTCGTGTTCATCAGGAGGGCTTGGACGGAACAGCCAATGGAAATGAGGCCTGGCGTACCGCAGAACGGAGGAAACGGCCTTGTGTTCGACCGGCCACGTTCGAAACGGTATCCTATTGATCGGGAGGGGTCTGGTGTACCGCAAAATGGAGGAAACGGACCTCCTACGGTCGAAACGGGGGTCCTGTTGATCGGGAGGGGTGTGGCGTACCGCAAAACGGAGGAAACAGACTTGTGTTGGAGCGCTACGGTCAAAACGGGGTCCTGTTCATCGGGAGGGGTGTGGTGTACCACAAAACGGGACTCCACGAGATACTGTTCATCTCCACCGTCGACCCCCTCCAGCCTCCACGGGCTACTGTTCATCCACCGTCGACCTCCTCCAGCCTCCACCTACGACTGTTCATCCACGGGCTACTGTTCATCCAGCCTCCACGGCGCGCTACTCCACCGGCTACTGTTCAACCAGCCCTCTCCACGGGCTCCTGTTCAACCACCCCTCCACGGGCTACTGTTCATCCTGCCCTCCACGGGGTGGTCCTGTTCATCCTGCCGTCCACGAGGTCCTGTTCATCCAGCCCTAACCGGCTCGAACGATCGGGGTCCTGTTCATCCACCCCCACCGGGAAGTGTTCATCGAACCCCCCCAGCAACGCTCACTTTTCATCCAGATGCA
>NC_057808.1:5560537-5563096 GCF_018294505.1 Triticum aestivum | reverse complement strand
TATCATCGTTGGTGGGCGTGTGGAGGTGTGTCTCTGGCAGATCTATCTTTGGTGGATTTGCTCGGATCTCGTCGTTGTTCGTCTACGTTCGTGTGTCTTCGGTTTGGATCCTTCCGATCTACGTTATTTTTCATCGGCGGCGGTTGCTGTTCTGGGGTACTGGTCCTATGGGGCCTTAGCACGACGACTTCCCGACTGTCTACTTCAACAAGTTGTGTCCGGCTCCGGCAATGGAGGGGCGATGACAGCGGCGCGCCTTCGGCTCGTTTCGGTGCTTGTAGTCGTCGCTAGGTGGTCTACGAATCTGGATGTTTTTTATTTCTGGTATTCGTTGTACTGCCATGATTGAAGATGAATAGATTGGAAGTTTTTTCGCAAAAAAAAAACTTAGACTAGTTGAGTGTAAGTGGACATGATGGATTATGGTTGCGTTCTAGCAAAATATTGGATTGTTTTTGCCATCTGTATGCTGATGTAACAGGGGCCAATGAAAGTGTCGTTACTGAAATGGCCGCCCGATTTTCTACAAATTAAGTGGGCAATTGTCTTCTACCTTTATATTTGTGATATTTGCACAACTCAATTATTTCGTACTGAAGTAGTACTAAATCAAAGACACTTATTTTGAGACGGAGGGAGTAGTACACTATGCGAAGGATCATGTTTTCTTCTTTCAGAAAATTGTCTCAAGGATCATTGTAGATGTTCTATGTTCTGGTTGTTTTCGGTATATTATTAGATTCCCCATGTAGCCCATCGAAATGCCTAAAATCTCTTCTAGAGCTGCAGTTTTGGCTCCAACTGTTGGAGCATTCACCACCCCATGGAGAGGATTCTCATTTAGCTCAAGACCAAATTTAACATACCTTTCTTCTTCAAAGCCCTAGCATTGCTGCTTCGAATATCTTCCAGGTCGACAAGGTCTTCCTCGTCCCCACTTTTGCGCTTACGATTTTTGTTCCTCGATGACAAATCTGAAGCGCTCTTGGATATGGGAGACTCGGGCAGATTCTTGGCCTTAGATGACTCGGCGCTCCTCAACTTTTGCACTTTTTGTACATTTGCTTGTTGAGGACCGCTTCCTCCCCGGCAGCATAGTTGATGGAGATGTCAAAGAGCTCTCTCGTCGTCTGTAGGATTTGCACCCGATGTTGTGAGTAAACTCCGGACATTGGAGGCCAGAAGAAAAGGAGGTGATCACGTGTGTGTCGGGCAATTCGGTCAATGAGTTCTTGGCCCAATAAGTTACTAAGCTTTGGAAATGTGATGCCCAACTTCGACATAAAGATTTCGTTTTGTTGCTGTTACATGATTGTATAAACGTTAAAAATCTTCTTCACATAAAGTCATTCCATCTCCAAAGCTACAATTGTGCTATTTGTGGTGAGAGTCAAGAGGAAACTTTTTCTTTATCTCTGCTGGAACTGCCTTTTGCACAAGACTGTTGGCAGAGTTTTCTTCTAATAAGCGAAAGCGGATTTCTTTATGATGAAAGTTTGTGAGCAATGCAAGAAGTACCTAAAGCTATTGTTGTAAACATCGTGATCAGATCATGGAATGCTAGAGCATATGAAATCAAAGCTATTTAATGATGGTCTCAAGATCACAGAATTCAGAGCTAAATATCAAAATGGACCAACGTCAGGAATTAGATAGATCTCGGCCTCTAAAGCTCCATGTAAGATGTATCTAACTTGCTTCTTTCTTATCTTAATGTAAATAACTAAATATCTTGTACATTAACACTTTTTAACAGATGACCGGCCCAGGCGCACGGGAAGCCACAACCTCGTTTTTTTAGGTTCTTTCTTTTGGTTTTTTCTTTATTTTTTACTTTTGTTTATACTTCCAAATATTCTAAATATACATATTACGGGAAATAATCTATATAAAATATTTTAAAATGTTAAATGTGCATAGAGAAAATGTTTCTCACATACTAAAAAATGTATACAAAAAAATACAATGTGTATGAAAAAATTTATCATGTATTTAACAAATGTTAATCAAGCATTTAGAAAACTGTTGAACAAATATTTGAAAAATGTTAACCAAGCATCTGAAAAATGTTAAATGTGAATATAAGAAATGTTGACCATGTATTAAAAATAATTAATCTTGTATTTCAAATATGTTAACCAAGCATTTGAAAAACTATTAAAAATGTGCATAGAAAAATGTTAACCATTTATTAAAAAACAATAGTCTTGTATTTAAAAAATAATAATGGCGCATTTCTAAAATGCTCATAGAGAAAATGTTGACCATGTATTAAAAAAATTTAAACTTGTATTTTAAAAATGTCAAACATGTATTACGAATATATATATAATGTATAATGTGTATGGAAAAAGTAGACATCAAGAAATATAAGATTAAAACAAATGTGAATCATGTATTTCAAAAGTGTTAAAAAATTTAAATAAAGAAAAATCGAAGAACAAACAAGAAGAATCGAAGAAAAGTAAGAAAGAAACAAAAAATAAAGAAAAATGAAGGAAATCAAAGATATAAGAAAATAAAAATAAAACTGAAAAAAAAGTGCAAAAGAATGGAAAA
>NC_057808.1:5553213-5560263 GCF_018294505.1 Triticum aestivum | reverse complement strand
AAAGAAACAAAAAAACAAAAAAACACGATGTAAATCAAGAATAAAAACCCGAAGAAAGAAATGAAGAAACTAAGAAGAAAAATACTGTGAAAACCTGGAAAGAAATAAAAAACAAAGGAATACCAGTTGAAACCGATAAAGAAATAAAGAAAACCGAAGAAAAATTTGGAAAATTGGAGAAAACCAAGAATGAAACAAATCTATACTTACTAATAAAATACGAGCGTTTCTACCGGTCCGTCGTATGTTTCTTTTTAACTGATGTTTCCATTAACCCGTAGTCCAGCATTTAGTGCCGTCTCCTCCTTGTATCTTCGGCTCAACTCCTGTAGCCACTATCTCGCGTGCCTGGGCACTTGTTAGTATTCCACATTCAATAATAGGCACAGTTCGCTCTGTTTTCAACATGTTTGTGTCCCTGGCCTTTATTATGTAGGGAGAATATGTTAAACATGATGCTGCTATAACTTTACA
Organism: Triticum aestivum; assembly: GCF_018294505.1. Taxonomy (NCBI): domain Eukaryota; kingdom Viridiplantae; phylum Streptophyta; class Magnoliopsida; order Poales; family Poaceae; genus Triticum; species Triticum aestivum. Next base: position 5,559,789 of record NC_057808.1, on the reverse strand, counting down.
ACCGTGATTCGGATTAAAATAATTTATATATGTAGTTTGACCCTAAAAATGTGTAGTTTCTAATTGTGCTATTATTTTTTCCTGTTAACCACTTTAAAACTTTAATAACATAAATAATTGCTATGGTGTATTTTGAGAAATTCTATATTTGTATAGTTTGACTAGAAAATTGTTATGTGTGTGTGTGTGCGTGTGCGTGTGCGTGCGTGTGCGTGTGCGTGTGCGTGTGCGTGTGCGTGCGTGTGTGTGTGTGTGTTCTACCCCATTTAAATTGGCTCGACACAATGATCTATTAGGAAGAAGCACCAAGCAAGACTCAAGAACTATTAGCCCGGCCAAATCATGCTAAATTTAGCCAATAACTACATCAAGTCATAGCTCTGTTTATATGGAAGCTCGCCGGCGAGCCCGCGCAGCTGCCCCAAGTCGTTGGGTACTGTCTCCGTCACTAGCTAGATATATTAAATGAAGTATGTTAGGAGGGCCTGCATGGCACTCTTTTTCTGCAGACTAAGGAGTACTGAAAAAAATGTGCTTTGTTGGTTTGGAACTCATGACATCCCCTCCCGTCCAAAGGCTCCAATCAGCTGACGTAGCGTGTGCTGGTGCTACAAAATAAGTTCATTATTTAATTAAACACCATGTTCAAGAATCCGTCTTATTAACTACTCCCTCCGTCTGCGAATAAGTGTACTTCTACATTTTGTTCTAAAGTTATAAAGTACATTTCAAAACGAATCTAATGATACTACTTTAGTGCCATAAAGTTGGTCAAAGTTTAAAACTTTGACTTAGGACAAAAGCTAGATGTACAGTTATTCGTAGACGGAGGGAGTAGTTAACTTGCTGATTAATCCCTATTGGTAGGGTCATCAAGTAGCCGATAAATTGATAAATGATCTGATTAATTGATTAAACGGCTAATTAACTTACATATTAAAGTATCAATGCCCTACTCGTTGGCCAACAAAGCAGATACCATTTAACGATTTCCTCGACAATTATTAAACAGCCTCACCTTGATTCTTTGCACGAGAATAAACCAATTTATATTTATAAATTACCTGGAGATCGGCAAGCCACTTCAATAACCAAGAAACAGAGGCGCAAAAGAATTAACTCTACAAATAGTGTTAATGGTTGCATGTGACGGGAAAAAAAGAAAGACTTGATATAATTAATTATAGGGCCTCTTCTGTAGCAACAATCTTGAAATATGATGTTATGCAACATTAAACAGGCCGGCTTTCCGTTAAACGTCATATTGGACGAAATCACTAATTGAGGACCTTTCAAAGATCATTCCCACCTTGCCAAGTTGCGATATGTGACGCGTCGCATGTGCGCCACTTGTCGTAACTCGGGAGTTTTCCCTTTTTCGTAGATTCGTTTCCAAAATGTATTATCTATTAAAGTGTGCGTTCAAATCTCGAACCATTTTCACCATCAGAACCCTCGTGTTGAGATCTTCAAAACTAGATCCTATGTTGATAGGTTTCGACGAACTTTTTTTCACGAAGAAACGGACGAAAATAAACCCAACCCGAGAGCACGCTTTTTTCTTATTTTGAAGATGCACGCATCTTTTGCCTTTCCAAGAGGCACACCCGTGCCTCTCGCGGAACAAATTTTTTTTCCCTTTTCCAAAAGGCACGCCCATGCCTCTCGCAGAAGCAAATCCGTCCCTTCACTGGAAGTAAACCCGTACCTCTCGTGGAACAGAAAAAAAATTTGTTTTTGTCCTTTTTGAGAGGCACGCCCGTGCCTCCTCCGAAAGCAAATTTGTGCCTCCACGAGAAGTAAGTCCGCGCCTCTTGCGGAACGAAAAAACGCTTTGTTTTTTCACTTTCCAAGAGGGCACACCCATGCCTCTTAGAAAAGCAAATTCATGCCTTCATGAGAAGTAAATATGTGCCTCTCGTGAAAGAAAAAAAAAGACCCAGGGGAAAAGAGAAAAGCCAAAAAACAAAAAAAATAATCTAAAAGCCAAAAACGCGTACAGATAAATAAATTAAATTAAAATCAAAAAGGAGATTCCAGAGAGCGACAAGTGGTGGCGACTGAGAGCATGCAAAATAGCCTACCTCAAATGACCCTTGGAGGCTCGTGAAGTAGTACTTCTCAATTAGTTGCTCTCCATATTGATCCTGATTCTGATTAATGGGTCTGCCACCACACCGGGCCTAACTATGTCAACAGAAAGCAGCCAGCCCAGTTGCTCAGCACGAAAAACATGACGAGCCGACCCAGTTCGGGGGAGCTCCTGTTCGGCGCCTTCAGCGCCCGAACAGGTAGCTGGCGCCCGCTGCAGCGCCTTGCTGGGCCGGTCCGCGGTGGGAATGCGTAGCGAACAAAAATCGCCAGTAAAAAAAAGGGTGCTATTTAAGGAATTAAACTCACGTCGCTCACATAGGAAAGGCTTGTTCAAGGTTGGCTAACCGCCACAGCCATTGGACACTTGTGATTTAGTGGCTCTGACAGATCTTAAAGTAGTATGGCCGTGCTTAATTTATTTTTACTTTAATTTCTTATAAACTCGTGAATTTAAAAATGTTCATCGATTTTATGACCAAAGTTCACAAACTTGAAAAAGTTCGTCGATTTTGAAAAATAGTTCATCATTTTTGAAGAGAAGTTCACAAACATAAAAAAGTTCACCGATTTTGGAAACAAAAACTTTTTGAAAATGTCTAAAGAGTTCATAGTTTTTGTAAAAAGTTCATCACTTTTGACAAAAAGTTCATCATGTTTGAAAAAATAGTTCATCGATTTTGAAAAAAGTTCACAAATTTGAAGGAAAATTTCATTGATCTTCAAAAAAGTTCATCGATTTTGAAAAAAGTTCATCGATTATGACAAAAAGTTCATCGAGTTTGAAAAAATAGTTCACCAAATTTTAGAAACGTTCACAAATTTGAAATAAAAATTCATCGATCTTGATAAAAGTTCATTAATTTTGACAAAAAGTTCATCGAGTTTGAAAAAAGTTCACAAATTTGAAGGAAAAAATCATCGGTCTTGACAAAAGTTCATCAATTTATTTTTATCAAATTAGAGTAAAATTCATGAAATTTGAATAAGTTGTCTATTTTAAAAAATGTGGATGGATTGGAAAAATCATCGAACGAGGAAGAAGTAAAAATAAAAAATAAAACAGAAAAAAAACGAAAAACCAAAAATAGAAAAAAGCGAAAGAAAAGGTATAAAGGTCCGAAAGTGATGCACCTAACTGTATTAAATTCCTGTGGCGGAGTTGTCAGCAGAGTGTGTTCTGAACCAGGAGACCTATGTTCGATTTCCAGCTATACCGAATTTTTTGCCCTTTCAATATGCGAGCGAAGTGTGTTGGACGGGAGGCGCCGGTTTACAGAAAACAGTAATAAAGCGGCTGCATGCGCGGGTTTACAGAAAACAGTAATAACCGGGCAGCGCCGAATGCCAATTGAGCAAACTGGGGCTTACTGTGGCACGCCAGTGGGCGGACCCATGAACAGCAACGCAAAACGTATTAAATAGCGCGAAAAACACCCAAAAAATGGTTATCGGGAGGAATCGAACCAGCGACATTAAGATCAGCGCGCGGGCGTCTAACCTCTCGTGCCAGAATGACTTAGTGGTAATATTGGTGCGCGTACGTCTGAAGAACAAAAGAGTAGCTGCGCTATTTCGAAGAACTTGATTTCTTTTCAAGCATAAACGTGAATGAAATTTCAATGTCCACAGATTTTTAAAAACATCACGAATTATAAAAAAGCTCATATATTCAAAAAATAAATGAATCAAAAAAAATTCATGAAATTAAAAATTTCATCAAATTTGAGAAAGAGTTCACTGAATTTTGAAAAAGTTCATCGAATTTAAAAGGAGTTCGTCGAATTTGAAAAAAGTTCATAGTTTTTGAAAAAAGTTCATCGAATTTGAAAAAAGTTCATAGATTTTGAAAATAGTTCATCAGATTTAAAAAAAGGTCATCGAAGTTGAAAAGAGTTCTTCAAATTTGAAAAAAATTCATCAAATTTTAAAAGAGTTTATGGAATTTGAAAAAAAGCTTGTCAATTTAGAAAGAGGTTCACGAATTTTAAAAAAAGCACCCATTAAAGAAATCAAAAAGTAGAAAAAGGAAAGGATAAGAAAAAAAGTAAAAAGTAAAAAAGCCAAACCGAACTAAATAAGAAGTGAAAAGGAGAACAGTCGCTCATCTAGTGAGGCGTAGCCTAGTGGTTGGAACGAAGTCCTCACCACGAAGTGGATCTGGATTTGAAACTTGGATCCCGCACCATTTGTCGATTTGGAAACAAACTAATGGGTCGGCCCAGCTCAGCACCCGTTCAGAGAATACACATTAACGGGCGCTGCAGGATTCGCCCGACCCTATGTCTTGCGTAAGAGACGAATGGAATGCTTGCGATAAGGGCAGCGAGAGATGGGCCGGCCCTGGTGCAATGGAGGCCACAGACTCGTAATGTTTTTTTATTTCTTTTACTTTTTTTGCTTTTTTACCTTTGTATATTTTCAATATATATATTACAAAAAAATTACATAATTGTTTTTGAAAACAATTACCCAAATGTTTGAAGGATGTTAAATTTGTATAGAGAAAATATTTCTCATGTATAAAAAATATACAATGTGTATGAATAAAGTTGACCTTGTATTTAAAAAAATAAAATCAGGCGTTTGAAAACAAGTTTTGAAAATGGTAATTAAGCATTTGAAATTTTTTAAATGTGTATAGAAAATACGTTGAACATTTATACATAAAAACATATAAATTCTCAAAAAAATGTTAATCATGTATTCAGAAAATGTTAACCGTGTATAATTTTTTTTTTGAATGTGTACTGAACAGGTAAACATGTGGTGAACAAAGAAACCAATGGAAAATAAAAAACAAATAAAATGTAGAAAACCCAATAAAAACAGAAAGGAAAAAAACCCCGAAGAAACCAATTCAAAAGAATGGAATAGAGAAAACTGAGAAACAAACAAAGAAAAACAATGAAAGCGATGAGAACCAAGAAAGAAATAAAACTAAACCAAAGAAAAAAGAAACAAAAAATCATACGAAAATCCAGAAAGAAATATTTAGAAACAAAGAAAAAATGAAAAAAAATTAAAGAAACAAAGAAAACCAATGAAAAGTAAGCAAAACAGGAAAAACCTGAAGTACAAAGAAAATCAAAAAAGAAACTAACAAGAAAAAAAAGCAAGAAAATCAGGGCGACAACTATTGAATTAAACAACAACAAAAAAAGAAACACCCAGCGAACGGAAAAAAAGAAAACAGGCCAGCCCAGTAGCTACCGTGTGGGGTAAAACATAGGGTAGCCTCGTTATAAGCAAGATATGACACATGCGCGACCAAAATCAGGGCCACTATGAAATTTAATGCCAGGCCGTCCATTGACAACCCCTAACACCGTTGACGACCGGCAGGGCTATGCGTCTGTTTGGTTGATGTCCTGGTCAAGATGCCTGGAGCTTGCCTGTGACGTGCCTGGAGGTTGTTTGGTTGCTGTCCACGGAAAAAAGCTACCAGCCTAGCATAGAGAACCAGACAGCGCAATTAGCCTGGCAGGCATCCCCATTTATCTAACACTAATGCACTAGATTACAAATGGGTAGTGGGCTGTTTTCGTCGGTTATAATAACGTTTTAATGCTCCCAGGCCAGGTCGGAATCCAAACAAGTCTACCCCAAGCGCCATACCATCTCTCTCCCGGCTACTACAAGGTAAGGTCAGTGCGCCATTCCTCCAACTCGTTAATTTCTGTCCAGCAATGGAGACCGGAGGGCGAAACACTAATATTTATTTACCCCACTATATTTTTCTCAACGAACGAACATACATTGAGTACATACAAGGTCAGCGGGCCTAGCTAGGCAGCGGCGTGTGCGTACGTGCTGCTGCGGATGGTCTCATCGACCAAAGCCCTATATGTTGTATCACAGTGCGTTCTATAGATTTTGAAAATAGTTCATCAGATTTAAAAAAAGGTCATCGAAGTTGAAAAGAGTTCTTCGAATTTGAAAAAAGTTCATCAAATTTTAAAAGAGTTTATGGAATTTGAAAAAAAAGCTTGTCAATTTAGAAAGAGGTTCACGAATTTTAAAAAAAGCACCCATTAAAGAAATCAAAAAGTAGAAAAAGGAAAGGATAAGAAAAAAAGTAAAAAGTAAAAAAGCCAAACCGAACTAAATAAGAAGTGAAAAGGAGAACAGTCGCTCATCTAGTGAGGCGTAGCCTAGTGGTTGGAACGAAGTCCTCACCACGAAGTGGATCTGGATTTGAAACTTGGATCCCGCACCATTTGTCGATTTGGAAACAAACTAATGGGTCGGCCCAGCTCAGCACCCGTTCAGAGAATACACATTAACGGGCGCTGCAGGATTCGCCCGACCCTATGTCTTGCGTAAGAGACGAATGGAATGCTTGCGATAAGGGCAGCGAGAGATGGGCCGGCCCTGGTGCAATGGAGGCCACAGACTCGTAATGTTTTTTTATTTCTTTTACTTTTTTTGCTTTTTTACCTTTGTATATTTTCAATATATATATTACAAAAAAATTACATAATT